>NC_060195.1:31164631-31209631 GCF_021184085.1 Oncorhynchus gorbuscha
AGACAGACAGACAGGTTGTGTAGAGGTCCAGTACATGTGGAACATATGTGTGTGTGTAGGTCTGCTCTCTGTGCGCGTGTGTGTGTGTGTGTGTGTATGCAAGCACACATGCGTGTGGGTGTGTGTGTATGGGTGGATGGGTGCGTGTGTGTGTGTCCGAGGCGTAGTGTAGTGTACTGGCTGGTTGTGTGAGGAGCTCAAAGCGCTGAACGTCGTCATCAGAGCTGTCATGGAGCCAAACACTAATCACACTCAGATCACCTACACACTCACGCCAAGTCAGAGCACCAGTCACCGAGCACCGTGTGTGCATGCTGTGTTTGAGGGAGCACGTGAGACAGAGAAATAGAGAGGTAGAAAGAGAAAGAGAGAGAATGCATAATGAGTGTATATGCATGACCCTGAAACGTGTGTGTGTGTAGCAGAAACACATGTGTGTCTAGAGAAATATGTGTGTCGTTTCAAAGTGTGTGTGTGTACTCTTTCTTTCTCCATCTCTCCATGTCATTCTCCTATCCCACCCCTCTAATTTCCATTTGGACATGCAGCTCCTGATGGGGAGGCAGTGAAATATTAAACTACAGAAATGGGCTTGTTTCTGCACTTTGGCTATATCAAAAACAACCTTTGCCCTCGCTCCTCCCCAGACCCAACACACACACTTTCTCACACTTAAAAGCAGACTAAACACACAGTACACACAGGTCGGCACACTCACACACTGTGGAATATTAACACCTACATGCTCTCACGGGTCTGGCGTCAGGGGTTCTAGAATGTTACAACAAGGACTCTCGGAACCCTGGGGGCCAAGATGCCTTTGTGACATCACCGACCACCCTCCAGTATCTCCCTCTGCTCCACTGCTATAGCCCTTCACCTAACCACCTCCTCACCTCAACAGCCAGTTGACAATCCAAATGACTTAGTGATAGGGTGTAGACAACCTGAAGTACCGCAGAGTTAACACACTGTCAAATGCCATGCAATGAGCACCTCAACAAGGGACCGATGGAAGTAACGTGTGTGTGTGCGTGCGTGCGTGTGTGTGTGTGTATGCGTGTGTGTGTGCGTGTGCGTGTATGAGTGTGTGTGTGTGTGTGTGTGTGTGTGTGTGTGTGTGTGTGTGTGAGGGCTACCCTGCTCAGGGTATTGACTGAATTGTTTCCATATGTGTCTTAACGCAGAGTTCTGGGCGGGTTGGTGGGGGGTGGGGGCCGTTCAGGTTTCACTGCACCGTGCAACACATCTGGGCTAAAAGAGAGAGAGGGAGAGAAAGAGCTGAAGCAGAGTTCCCACGACCAACAACACACACACACACCTCGACAATCAGCATACACACACAGGGCAGCAATGATCTCAACAAACAACAACCAATAGCCTAAGAGCACACACAATAACCACCAGCACACATATATTCTAGATCTTACACACATTGGATATGCATGCCTTAAGCTACACAAGCCACACTTATGCAAGTGTTGTCCATTGTATCACGCTCTGTTACTTTACCACTCCCCGTGCTCTCGCTTTCTCTCATCATCATCACACACACACACCCCTACTTCTCTGGCACAGCTGTCCTGAGTGTTGCGGGCACACGGGCGTTTTACTGGCACGACACATGGAAGGAAAGTCTGAATGTGTTCTCACTAATCATTCCCCTATTTCACCCAGAGAGAGAGAGAGAGAGAGAGAGGGAAAGAGAGAAAGAGAGAGACAGGGAGACAGGAGACAGAGGAGTGGAAGAGTAGAGGACGAGAGGACAGAGGGGTCAGGTGGTGAAAGCTGAGAGAAGGAGGGATAGTGACAAATTAGAGAAAGAGGAGGAAACAAGGTGAGTGGTGAATGGATAGAGAGAGAGAGAGAGAACGTGGGAGAACGATGAGATGGGATAAAACCCATAAAGTTTTAATTGCCAGCAGGTTTATAAGTGAGAGCAGAGCGAGACAGAGAGAAAACGAGAGAGAGAGAGAGGAAGAGGGGGAGAGAGACAGAGAGAGAGAGAGAGAGAGAGAGAGAGAAAGAAAGAAAGAAAGAAAGAAAGAAAGAAAGAAAGAAAGAAAGAAAGAAAGAAAGAGAGAGAGAGAGGAAGAGGGGGAGAGAGAGAGAGAGCGAGACAGAGAGAGAAAGAGAGAAAGAGAGAGAGAGAGAGTGAGAGGAAGAGGGGGAGAGAGAGAGAGAGAGAGTGAGGAAGAGGGGGAGAGAGACTTAGCGAGACAGAGAGAGAAAGAGAGAGAGAGGAAGAGGGGGAGAGAAACAGAGAGAGAGAGAGAGAGAGACACAGAGAGACACAGAGAGAGAGAGAGAGAGAGAGAGAGAGAGAGAGAGAGAGAGAGAGAGAGAGAGAGAGAGAGAGAGAGAGAGAGAGAGAGAGAGACAGAGAGAGCGAGAGAGAGACAGAGAGAGAGAGAGAGAGAGAGAGAGACAGAGAGAGAGAGACAGAGAGAGAGAGAAGAGGTGGAGAGAGACAGAGAGAGAGAGAGAGAGAGAGAGAGAGGGGGGGAGAGAGACAGAGAGAGAAAGAGAGAGAGACAGAGAGAGAGAGGAAGAGGGGAGAGAGACAGAGAGAGAGAGAGAGAGACAGAGAGAGAGAGAGAGAGAGAGAGAGAGAGAGAGAGAGAGAGACAGACAGAGAGAGAGAGGAAGAGGGAGAGAGACAGAGAGAGAGAGAGAGAGAGAGAGAGAGAGAGAGAGAGAGAGAGAGAGAGAGAGAGAGAGAGAGAGAGAGAGAGAGATAGGGGGGATAAAGACAGAGAGAGAAAGAGAGAGAGAGACAGAGAGAGAGAGGAAGAGGGGGAGAGAGACGGAGAGAGACTGAGGAAGAGGGGGACAGAGACAGAGATAGAGAGAACAGACTGAATCTGTCCAGAGCCCCAAATATAATTTCCACAACAATCAGAGAGGAGAGAAGAGAGGATGACAAGAACTAGAAGAGGAGGGAGAGAAAAAGAGGGAGAGGAAGAAAATGCTAATTGGCTGCAGTTGGGCATGTCTGGCCCTAGATTAAAGACAGAGGACATGGAGAGAGAGAGGAGAGAGGGAGGAGAGGAATGAGAGGGGGGAAGGAGGGAAGGAGGAGAGGGAGGAGTGCAGTGAAAAGATGAGGTTGGCCTGCATGAATGGATGGATGGATGGATTGATAGAAGAGGACAAATGGGATGAATGACAGCCATGTATGATGGTGTCAGTATGATGTGTCCTATGCGGGGAGGTGCTCTTATCTTTCAGCTGTCCTCTTTGTACTGCACCATCCTCCTCCCTCTCTATGTCCCATCCCCTCTCATTAGCTCTTCCCCCTCTCTCTCCTTCACTCCCCTCTCCCTCCATCTCTCTCCTCTTTCTCCTTCTCTCTCTCCCCTCTCCCCTCTCTCTCCTTCTCTATCTCCCTTCTCTCTGCTTCTCGCTCTCCCTTGTCTCTCCTCTCCCCTCTCTCTCTCTCTCCTTATCTCCCACCTAACCCTCCCTCTCTCTCCCTCTCTCTCCTTCTCTCTCCTGCTCTCTCCTCACTCTATGACCTCAGCTTAGCTAGAGTTGTTTCGGACCTGCTTGTGTCAGATGCAGAGCAGAGCTAAAATGTCACACAAGAACATGGTTCCAATAGAAAAGCTTAGCCTTGTGGTAACATTTGCAGGAGTCAAACATGGTGAAAGCTAGCCCTTGGCTAACCAACTATATGCTTTGGTTGAATGCATGGTTGGGCAGTAACGGACTTCAAAAAAACTGTAATTACACTACCAGCTAAGATATTGTAATCAGACGACAGATACTGTCATATGTGAAAAAATACCTTGACTCCTTTCTGTTTTATCAATGGCATTCAAATCAACATCGGAAAAAAGGTGCAAGTTTAAGTTCCACCTGAGAGAGTCTGACCACAAGTCAGAGACCACTATGATGACACACCCGAATGCGTTTGACGTAGGCTAGCTACGATGCAAGCTATGTCTTCCAATGGTGCGACTGCCGTCGTCATTCCAAGATTCTACGACAAACTTGAATAAACACTCGGAGGTAAGGCCGGCAGCGGTGGTGCAGACTACAGGCCACATGGATATCCCTTAGGTCTATTATTGACATCTACATAGCAATTACTGTACGTGAATCACACTGTTGCACTTTTCATTATTTGTGCCTTACGGATTGTGGTTGTTGAGGATGGCTGTTAAAATGTATACAATGCCTTCAGAAAGTATTCACGCCCCTTGACTTTTTCCACGTTTTGTTGTTAGAACCTGAATTTAAAATGGATTCAATTGACATTGTGTCACTGGCCTGCACACAATATAGCAAAATGTCAAAGAGGAACTGAGTATGACTAAATGTTTACGAATGTATAAAAAATGAAAAGCTGAAATGTCTTGAGTCAATAAGTATTCAACCCCTCTGTCATGCCAAGCCTAAATAAGTTCAGGAGTGAAAATGTGCTTAACAAGTCACATAATAAGTTGCATGGACTCAGTCTTTGTGCAATAATATTGTTTAACATAAATTTGTAAAGACTTCCTCATCTCTGTACCCCACACATCCAATGATCTGTAAGGTCCATCAGTCAAGCAGTGAATTTCAAACACAGAATCAACCACAAAGACCAGAGAGGTTTTCCAATGCCTCGAAAAGAAGGGCACCTATAAAATAAAATAAAGCACCCATTAAATATCCCTTTGAGCATGGGCTTTTAATTACACTTTGGATGGTGTATCAATACACCCAGTCACTACAAATACACAGGTGTCCTTCCTAACTCAGTAGCCGGAGAGGAAGGAAACCGCTCAAGGATTTCTCCATGAGGCCAATGGTGGCTTTAAAACAGTTATAGAGTATAATGGCTGTGATAAGAGAACTGCGGATGAATCAACATTATTGTAGTTACTCCACAATTACTAACCTAAATGACAGAGTGAAAAGAAGGAAGTCCACACAGATGACAAAATATTCCAAAACATGTATCTTGTTTGCAACAAGTCACTAAACTTAAACGCCATAAAATGTGGTTAAGAAAATGACTTTATGTCCTGAATACAAAGTGTTGTGTTTGGGGAAAATCCAACGTTACACATCCCTGAATACCTCACTTCATATTTTCAAGCATGGTGGTGAGTGCATCATGTTATGGGTATGCTCGTCAATGGCAAGGACTAGGGAGTTGTTTAGGATAAAAAAAATAAACAGAATAGAGCTAAGCACAGGCAAAATCTAGAGGAAAACCTGGTTCAGTCTGCTTTCCACCAGACACGGGGAGACAAATGAACTTTTCAGCAGGGCAATAACCTAAAACACACGGCCAAATCTACACTGGAGTTGTTAACCTGGATGAATGTTCTTGAGTGGCCTAGTTACAGTTTTGACTTAAATTGGCTTGAAAATCTATGGCAAGACTTGAAAATGGCTGTTTTGCAATGGTCAACAATCAACTTGACAGAGGTTGAAGAATTTTAAAAAGGATCATGTGCAAATATTGTACAACCCAGGTGTGCCAAGCTCTTAGAGACTTACCCAGAAATACTCCCAGCTGTAATCGAAGCCAAATGTGATTCTAACATGTATTGGCTCAGGGGTGTGACTTATGTAAATGAGATGTTTCTGTATTTCAATTTCAATACATTTCAAAACATTCCTAAAAACAGGTTTTCATTTTGTCGTTATCGGGTATTGCGTGTAGATGGGTGAGAAAAATGGAATCAATTCACAAAATGTTGAATTCAGGCTGTAACAACAAAATGTGGACCAAGTCAAGGGGTATCACTTTCCGAAGGCGTCACGGGCCTATTGGTATGGTTGAATTGAAGAAGTGCAGGCTAAGCTGCCTATCAGTCATTGTTTGCGTGACCCGTGGACAGATAAAACTGCGCTCTTGCAACAGCTGTTTGTATCCCAGCCTATGGAATACAGCTTTGATGCAGTTCCTCCCTTGTAAACATCTCCATGATTTTGTGCTCCAAACACACTGGAAAAACTACTTTAATTCAAGACCACAAGTAGGGATTTTATTGCTCAATATAATTAGTGCTGATTCAAAATGTTTTTCCAAAGGCCTTAACAGACATGCTTAAACTTGTGCAGCTTTGATAGACTTCAACAGCTGCACATTATGGAGACATGAACGTGTCAACGACAGAGTCATTCAGTTTTCTAATTCTATAGTGACACCAACAAAAAGGTAAACAATAGGCCTATAGAAAATGCAGCATATGGCATTTATTTTTCATATCATGCAAAATATCACTTTTCAGTAGTGCTCAAAGCATGCAATTCCATGAGAGCAGCATTTGTTTTTCAACCATGTTTTGGATCAATGGGCCAAGGGAAAACAATTAGACTCATCTATATTTACAAGTCCTATTCTTCAAGATCAAGGGGTATTTCATTAAACAGTATGAGCCTCATGAGTGACTCGGCAGTCTAAGGCAATGCAATGCCGTACTTGAGGTGTCACTACAGACGCGGGTTCAATCCCAGGCTGTGTCATAACCGGGAGTCACATAGAACTGCGCACAATTGTCCCAGCGTCATCTGGGTTATGGGAGGGTTTGGCTGGGGGGGGGGGTTTATTTGGATCATTGTGCTCTTGTGGTGGGCCGGGCACCTATCCGGTCCTCAGTTGAATTGTGTTTCCTCCAACATGTTGGTGGGGCTGGCTTCTGGGTGTGGTTTGGAGGACGCATGACTCAACCTTCTCCTCTCCAGAGCCCGTGGGGAGTTGCAGTGCTGAGACAAGATCGTATATGGGTGGAAAGACATACAGTTGAAGTCGGAAATTTTGATCCACTTCGGTTGGAGTCATTAAAGTCATTGTTAACAAACTATAGTTTTGGCAAGTCAGTTAGGATATCTACTTTGTGCATGACACAAGGAATGTTTCCAACAATTGTTTACAGACAAGACGGTAGTGTCGGAGAGAGGGGAGGACACAGTCGCGGTATCCTATGAGCTACCCGAAGATCTACCCGCGTGCGAATTTGTTATGCAGGTGAATGAGGACCCAAAAGCGACTTGGCGAAAACAGAGTCTTTAATCCAGTTTAAGGAAATAGCAATACTCCTAGACAAATCGGAGCGGTAAATAAAGCATAAGAAACAATTTCACTCGTAATCACGAGAACTGACTGGAGACTCGATAATGAACTGCAGGTTGCCTCGGGAAGGCACTTGACCGTAGCAGACTCAGACACCTGCTCACCACGCAGCATCTGAGGGAAACACGACACGACAGGGCGATACAAAGACACAGCACGGTGAATAGTATACAAGGATCCGACAGGACAGAAACGGAAAACAAGGGGAGAAATAGGGACTCTAATCAGGGGAAAAGATAGGGAACAGGTGTGGGAAGACTAAATGATTGATTAGGGGAATAGGAACAGCTGGGAGCAGGAACGGAACGATAGAGAGAAGAGAGAGAGAGAGGGAGAGAGAAAAAAGGGAACGAACCTAAAAAGACCAGCAGGGGGAAAACGAACAGAAGGAAAAGCAAAATGACAAGACAATATAAGACAAAACATGACAGTACCCCCCCACTCACCGAGCGCCTCCTGGCGCACTCGAGGAGGAATCCTGGCGGCAACGGAGGAAATCATCAATCAGTGAACGGTCCAGCACGTCCCGAGACGGAACCCAACTCCTCTCCTCAGGACCGTAACCCTCCCAATCCACTAAGTATTGGTGACCCCATCCCAGAGAACGCATGTCCATGATCCTACATACCTTGTAAATAGGTGCGCTCTCGACAAGGACGGGAGGGGGGGGAGGGAAGACGAACGGGGGTGCGAAGAAAGGGCTTGACACAGGAGACATGGAAGACAGGATGGACGCGACGAAGATGTCGCGGAAGAAGCAGTCGCACAGCGACAGGATTGACGACCTGGGAGACACGGAACGGACCAATGAACCGTGGAGTCAACTTACGAGAAGCTGTCGTAAGAGGAAGGTTGCGAGTGGAAAGCCACACTCTCTGGCCGCAACAATACCTTGGACTCTTAATCCTACGTTTATTGGCGGCTCTCACAGTCTGTGCCCTGTAACGGCAAAGTGCAGACCTCACCCTCCTCCAGGTGCGCTCACAACGTTGGACAAACGCTTGAGCGGAGGGAACGCTGGACTCGGCAAGCTGGGATGAGAACAGAGGAGGCTGGTAACCCAGACTACTCTGAAACGGAGATAACCCGGTAGCAGACGAAGGAAGCGAGTTGTGAGCGTATTCTGCCCAGGGGAGCTGTTCTGCCCAAGACGCAGGGTTTCTGAAAGAAAGGCTGCGTAGTATGCGACCAATCGTCTGATTGGCCCTCTCTGCTTGACCGTTAGACTGGGGATGAAACCCGGAAGAGAAACTGACGGACGCACCAATCAAACGACAGAACTCCCTCCAAAACTGTGACGTGAATTGCGGACCTCTGTCTGAAACGGCGTCTAACGGGAGGCCATGAATTCTGAACACATTCTCGATGATGATTTGTGCCGTCTCCTTAGCGGAAGGAAGTTTAGCGAGAGGAATGAAATGTGCCGCCTTAGAGAACCTATCGACAACCGTAAGAATCACAGTCTTCCCCGCAGACAAAGGCAGACCGGTAATGAAGTCTAGGGCGATGTGAGACCATGGTCGAGAAGGAATGGGGAGCGGTCTGAGACGACCGGCAGGAGGAGAGTTACCTGACTTAGTCTGCGCGCAGTCCGAACAAGCAGCCACGAAACGGCGCGTGTCACGCTCCTGAGTCGGCCACCAAAAGCGCTGGCGAATAGAAGCAAGAGTGCCTCGAACACCGGGATGACCAGCTAACTTGGCAGAGTGAGCCCACTGAAGAACAGCCAGACGAGTGGAAACAGGAACGAAAAGAAGGTTACTAGGACAAGCGCGCGGCGACGCAGTGTGCGTGAGTGCTTGCTTAACCTGTCTTTCAATTCCCCAGACTGTCAACCCGACAACACGCCCATAAGGAAGAATCCCCTCGGGATCAGTAGAAGCCACAGAAGAACTAAAAAGACGGGATAAGGCATCAGGCTTGGTGTTCTTGCTACCCGGACGGTAAGAAATCACAAACTCGAAACGAGCGAAAAATAACGCCCAACGAGCTTGACGAGCATTAAGTCGTTTGGCAGAACGGATGTACTCAAGGTTCTTATGGTCTGTCCAAACGACAAAAGGAACGGTCGCCCCCTCCAACCACTGTCGCCATTCGCCTAGGGCTAAGCGGATGGCGAGCAGTTCGCGGTTACCCACATCATAGTTGCGTTCAGATGGCGACAGGCGATGAGAAAAATAAGCGCAAGGATGAACCTTATCGTCAGACTGGAAGCGCTGGGATAGAATGGCTCCCACGCCTACCTCTGAAGCGTCAACCTCGACAATGAATTGTCTAGTGACGTCAGGAGTAACGAGGATAGGAGCGGACGTAAAACGTTCTTTTAGAAGATCAAAAGCTCCCTGGGCGGAACCGGACCACTTAAAACACGTCTTGACAGAAGTAAGAGCTGTGAGAGGGGCAGCAACTTGACCGAAATTACGAATGAAACGCCGATAGAAATTAGCGAAACCTAGAAAGCGCTGCAACTCGACACGTGACCTTGGAATGGGCCACTCACTGACAGCTTGGACCTTAGCGGAATCCATCTGAATGCCTTCAGCGGAAATAACGGAACCGAGAAAAGTAACGGAGGAGACATGAAAAGAGCACTTCTCAGCCTTCACGTAGAGACAATTCTCTAAAAGGCGCTGGAGAACACGTCGAACGTGCTGAACATGAATCTCGAGTGACGGTGAAAAAATCAGGATATCGTCAAGGTAGACAAAAACAAAGATGTTCAGCATGTCTCTCAGAACATCATTAACTAATGCCTGAAAAACAGCTGGCGCATTGGCGAGACCAAACGGCAGAACCCGGTACTCAAAATGCCCTAACGGAGTGTTAAACGCCGTTTTCCACTCGTCCCCCTCTCTGATGCGCACGAGATGGTAAGCGTTACGAAGGTCCAACTTAGTAAAGCACCTGGCTCCCTGCAGAATCTCGAAGGCTGATGACATAAGGGGAAGCGGATAACGATTCTTAACCGTTATGTCATTCAGCCCTCGATAATCCACGCAGGGGCGTAGAGTACCGTCCTTTTTCTTAACAAAAAAACCCCGCCCCGGCCGGAGAGGAAGAAGGCACTATGGTACCGGCGTCAAGAGACACAGACAAATAATCCTCGAGAGCCTTACGTTCGGGAGCCGACAGAGAGTATAGTCTACCCCGAGGAGGAGTGGTCCCCGGAAGGAGATCAATACTACAATCATACGACCGGTGAGGAGGAAGGGAGTTGGCTCGGGACCGACTGAAGACCGTGCGCAGATCATGATATTCCTCCGGCACTCCTGTCAAATCGCCAGGTTCCTCCTGAGAAGTGGGGACAGAAGAAATGGGAGGGATGGCAGACATTAAACACTTCACATGACAAGAAACGTTCCAGGATAGGATAGAATTACTAGACCAATTAATAGAAGGATTATGACATACTAGCCAGGGATGACCCAAAACAACAGGTGTAAAAGGTGAACGAAAAATCAAAAAAGAAATAGTCTCACTGTGGTTACCAGATACTGTGAGGGTTAAAGGTAGTGTCTCAAATCTGATACTGGGAAGATGACTACCATCTAAGGCGAACATGGGCGTAGGCTTGTCTAACTGTCTGAAAGGAATGTCATGTTTCCGAGCCCATGCTTCGTCCATGAAACAACCCTCAGCCCCAGAGTCTATCAAGGCACTGCATGTAGCACCCGAACCGGTCCAGCGTAGATGGACCGACATAGTAGTACAGGATCTAGATGGAGAGACCTGAGTAGTAGCGCTCACCAGTAGCCCTCCGCTTACTGATGAGCTCTGGCTTTTACTGGACATGAATTGACAAAATGTCCATCAAATCCGCAATAGAGGCACAGGCGGTTGGTGATCCTCCGTTCCCTCTCCTTAGTCGAGATGCGAATACCTCCCAGCTGCATGGGCTCAGTCTCTGAGCCAGAGGAGGGAGATGGTTGCGATGCGGAGCAGGGAAACACCGTTGACGCGAGCTCTCTTCCACGAGCTTGGTGACGAAGATCTACCCGTCGTTCTATGCGGATGGCGAGAGCAATCAAAGAGTCCACACTGGAAGGAACCTCCCGGGAGAGAATCTCATCTTTAACCACTGCGTGGAGTCCCTCCAGAAAACGAGCGAGCAGCGCCGGCTCGTTCCAGTCACTAGAGGCAGCAAGAGTGCGAAACTCTATAGAGTAATCCGTTATGGATCGATCACCTTGGCATAGGGAAGCCAGGGCCCTAGAAGCCTCCCTACCAAAAACTGAACGGTCAAAAACCCGAATCATCTCCTCTTTAAAGTTCTGGTAATTGTTTGAACAATCAGCCCTTGCCTCCCAGATAGCTGTGCCCCACTCTCGAGCCCGGCCAGTAAGGAGTGAAATGACGTAAGCAACCCGAGCTCTCTCTCTAGAGTATGTTTTGGGTTGGAGAGAGAACACAATATCACACTGGGTGAGAAAGGAGCGGCACTCCTTGGGCTGCCCGGAGTATCAAGGTGGGTTATTAACCCTAGGTTCCGGAGGCTCGGCAGACCAGGAAGTAACAGGTGGCACGAGACGAAGACTCTGGAACTGTCCAGAGAGGTCGGAAACCTGAGCGGCCAGGTTCTCCATGGCATGACGAGCAGCAGACAATTCCTGCTCGTGTCTGCCGAGCATGGCTCCTTGGATCTCGACGGCAGTGTTACGAGCGTCTGTAGTCGCTGGGTCCATTCTTTGGTCGGATCCTTCTGTTATGCAGGTGAATGAGGACCCAAAAGCGACTTGGCGAAAACAGAGTCTTTAATCCAGTTTAAGGAAATAGCAATACTCCTAGACAAATCGGAGCGGTAAATAAAGCATAAGAAACAATTTCACTCGTAATCACGAGAACTGACTGGAGACTCGATAATGAACTGCAGGTTGCCTCGGGAAGGCACTTGACCGTAGCAGACTCAGACACCTGCTCACCACGCAGCATCTGAGGGAAACACGACACGACAGGGCGATACAAAGACACAGCACGGTGAATAGTATACAAGGATCCGACAGGACAGAAACGGAAAACAAGGGGAGAAATAGGGACTCTAATCAGGGGAAAAGATAGGGAACAGGTGTGGGAAGACTAAATGATTGATTAGGGGAATAGGAACAGCTGGGAGCAGGAACGGAACGATAGAGAGAAGAGAGAGAGAGAGGGAGAGAGAAAAAAGGGAACGAACCTAAAAAGACCAGCAGGGGGAAAACGAACAGAAGGAAAAGCAAAATGACAAGACAATATAAGACAAAACATGACAAAATTATTTCACTTATAATTCACTGTATCACAATTCCAGTG
Organism: Oncorhynchus gorbuscha; assembly: GCF_021184085.1. Taxonomy (NCBI): domain Eukaryota; kingdom Metazoa; phylum Chordata; class Actinopteri; order Salmoniformes; family Salmonidae; genus Oncorhynchus; species Oncorhynchus gorbuscha. The sequence continues at coordinate 31,176,993 of NC_060195.1, forward strand.
TGTCAGAAGTTTACATACACTAAGTTGACTGTGCATTTAAACAGCTTGGAAAGTTCCAAAAAATAATGTCATGGCTTTAGAAGCTTCTGATAGGCTAATTGACATCATTTGAGTCAATTGAAGGTGTACCTGTGGATGTATTTCAAACCTACCTTCAAACTCACTGTCTCGTTGCTTGACATCATGGGAAAATCTAAAGAAATCAGCCAAGACCTCAGAAACAAATTGTAGACCTCCACAAGTCTGGTTCATCCTTGGAAGCAATTTCCAAATGCCTGAAGGTACCACGTTCATCTGTACAATCAACAGTACGCAAGTATAAACACCATGGGACCACGCATTCGCCATACCACTCAGGAAGGAGACACGTTCTGTCTCCTAGAGATGAACGTACTTTGGTGAGAAAAGTGCAAATCAATCCCAGAACAACAGCAAAGGACCTTGTGAAGATGCTGGAGGAAACGGGTACAAAAGTATCTATAACCACAGTAAAACGAGTTCTATATCGACATAACGTGAAAGGCCACAAAAATAGAACTGTTTGGCCATAATGACCATCGTTAAGTTTGGAGGGAAAAGGGGGAAGCTTGCAAGCCGAAGAACACCATCCCAACCGTGAAGCATGGGGGTGGCAGCATCATGTTGTGGGGGTGCTTTGCTGCAGGAGGGACTGGTGCACTTCACAAAATAGAAGGCATCATGAGGTAGGAAAGTTATGTAGATATATTGAAGCAACATCTCAAGACATTAGTCAGGAAGCTAAAGTTTGGTCGCAAATTGTTCTTCCAAATGGACAATAAGCCCAAGCATAATTCCAAACTTGTGACAAAATGGCTTAAGGACAACAAAGTCAAGGTATTAGAGTGGCCATCTCTAAGCCCTGACCTCAATCCTATCGAATTTTGTTCAGGCAGAACTGAAAAAGCATGTGCGAGCAAGGCGGCCTTCAAACCCGACTCATTTATACCAGCTCTGTCAGGAGGAATGGGCCAAAATTCACCCAGCTTATTGTGGGAAGCTTGTGGAAGGCTACCCAAAACATTTGACATAAGTTAAACAATTTAAATGCAATGCTACCAAATACTAATTGAGTATATGTAAACTTTTGTCATGAAGTTGACCTCTTTGGACACCGCGAGCACATCCTCCTACCTCGGCACCATCTCTCTCTGTCTCCTACAAACAGGCTGCTGTGGTCAGAGAGGTCGTAAATTCCTAGGGAAGATCCTGCCTCATGGCCAGACAGTATAGAGAGCGAGTGAGTGTCATAGAGAGAACAAAGGAATTTCTTCCACCTCACAGAACTGGAGGTCCGAACAGTATTTGTGTCCTGGAGAACGTATAAAAGATTGGTGAAGAATCCAGCTACAAACTGGTCCGTTCGTTACAATTTTGTGAAACTCATGAGAGACAATATGGCCACATTACCATAACGCTGTTTATATACAGTGCCTTGCGAAAGTATTCGGCCCCTTGAACTTTGCGACCTTTTGCCACATTTCAGGCTTCAAACATAAAGATATAAAACTGTATTTTTTTGTGAAGAATCAACAACAAGTGGGACACAATCATGATGCGGAACGACATTTATTGGATATTTCAAACTTTTTTAACAAATCAAAAACTGAAAGATTGGGTGTGCAAAATTATTCAGCCCCTTTACTTTCAGTGCAGCAAACTCTCTCCAGAAGTTCAGTGTGGATCTCTGAATGATCCAATGTTGACCTAAATGACTAATGATGATAAGTACAATCCACCTGTGTGTAATCAAGTCTCCGTATAAATGCACCTGCACTGTGATAGTCTCAGAGGTCCGTTAAAAGCGCAGAGAGCATCATGAAGAACAAGGAACACACCAGGCAGGTCCGAGATACTGTTGTGAAGAGGTTTAAAGCCGGATTTGGATACAACAAGATTTCCCAAGCTTTAAACATCCCAAGGAGCACTGTGCAAGCGATAATATTGAAATGGAAGGTGTATCAGACCACTGCAAATCTACCAAGACTTGGCCGTCCCTCTAAACTTTCAGCTCATACAAGGAGAAGACTGATCAGAGATGCAGCCAGGAGGCCCATGATCACTCTGGATGAACTGCAGAGATCTACAGCTGAGGTGGGAGACTCTGTCCATAGGACAACAATCAGTCGTATATTGCACAAATCTGGCCTTTATGGAAGAGTGGCAAGAAGAAAGCCATTTCTTAAAGATATCCATAAAAAGTGTTGTTTAAAGTTTGCCACAAGCCACCTGGAAGACACACCAAACATGTGGAAGAAGGTGCTCTGGTCAGATGAAACCAAAATGTAACTTTTTGTCAACAATGCAAAATGTTATGTTTGGCGTAAAAGCAACACAGCTCATCACCCTGAACACACCATCCCCACTGTCAAACATGGTGGTGGCAGCATCATGGTTTGGGCCTGCTTTTCTTCAGCAGGGACAGGGAAGATGGTTGAAATTGATGGGAAGATGGATGGAGTCAAATACAGGACCATTCTGGAAGAAAACCTGATGGAGTCTGCAAAAGACCTGAGACTGGGACGGATATTTGTCTTCCAACAAGACATTGATCCAAAACATAAAGCAAAATCTACAATGGAATGGTTCAAAAATAAACATATACAGGTGTTAGAATGGCCTAGTCAAAGTCCAGACCTGAATCCAATCGAGAATCTGTGGAAAGAACTGAAAACTGCTGTTCACAAATGCTCTCCATCCAACCTCACTGAGCTCGAGCTGTTTTGCAAGGAGGAATGGGAAAAAATGTCAGTCTCTCGATGTGCAAAACTAATAGAGACATACCCCAAGCGACTTACAGCTGTAATCGCAGCAAAAGGTGGCGCTACAAAGTATTAACTTAAGGGGGCTGAATAATTTTGCACGCCCAATTTTTCAGTTTTTGATTTGCTGAAAAAGTTTGAAATATCCAATAAATGTCGTTCCACTTCATGATTGTGTCCCACTTGTTGTTGATTCTTCACAAAAAAATACAGTTTTATATCTTTGTTTGAAGCCTGAAATGTGGCAAAAGGTCGCAAAGTTCAAGGGGGCCGAATACTTTCGCAAGGCACTGTAATAGCCTCAGATATGAGGTTTACATCTAATTGTTGTATAAGATGAATGAGTGAGGATGATACTGTTTGTGAAATTGTGTAATGTGATTTTGGACTGTTTAATGAAGGAAACTCCAATTCCCTTTGGAGTTTAACTAAATCAGGGGACCGCCCATGAGCACAGTTATGGTCTGGCATCCTGGGACAGGCCCTTTTCTGCTCTTCCGAATAAAACCCCCACCCAGGTTTTCTATCACCAGACCATGTTTCCCTCAATTACGAGAGGACAGAGGTTGCAGACCAGCTTACCTCGTTAACGAGAGGGCCAAGGTTTGAGTAGATGGCTGAATCTTTTAACCATACCATGTGGTAAAACTCTTAGACTATCGATACTGACAGAATAAGAACAAGTCTTTGATGTTAATTACTAGTCTGCAGCTAGGAATTCGGTATCATTGAACACGAAGACCGACAACCACCGAAACATCTATTCTATAACGACATGAATGAATGTCACTCTGAACTATCCATTCCATTCTAAGAGAGAGAGAGAGAGAGAGAGAGAGAGGACGGACAGACTCTCCAACAGAAACAAACTTTTCAACAGAGACCCCGACGACACACTGAGCGTAAATATGTATATTGATTGCAATTGTTCCCCATTGACTGAGCGTTCATGTGCAAAGGATGAGGATTGTTAGAATTATCAACTGTGTGTTGTCTTGTCTCAGTTGACCCCCACTTCCCTTTTTGCACACCAAGCAGCAATGCCGGTTTAGCCCACTAGGGAAACACCGTTATCATTTCCTTGTAACTATCTACTGTTTGTTTATGCATTTCTGTGAATTACTTAGTTAGTTAGTAAATAAATTATTTTAAGACAATTGATGTATGGATGACTCATAGTGAAGACTGGGTTCGTGCAGATAACCAACAATTTACAACGTGTGGAATAAGACTAACATGAGGTAAATAATTAATTAATTAAGAAGACTAATTGATCAGATATTAAAATATCTGAAAAGTTTCATTAGGAAAATTATAACTTTGTAATCTGAATATTTTCCCTGGTGCCCCGACATTCTAGTTAATTACATTTGCCTGATTAGTTAATCACAACATGCTAATTACAGAGAATCTTTGATAAATGATAGTGAATGATAGTAAAGACACGACACTTCTGACCCACTGGGAATGTGATGAAAGAAATAAAAGCTGAAATAAATCATTCTCTCTACTATTATTCTGACATTAAAATAAAGTGGTGATCCTAACTGACCTAAGACAGGGAATCGTTATAAGGATTAAATGTCTGGAATTGTGAAAAACTGAGTTTAAATGCATTTGGCTATGGTGTATGTAAACCTCCGACTTCAACTGTATATTTACAATAAATAGGTATGACTGGAAATCTGACAGACATGGTTATTTTATGGAAATATATAGCATACTCGTTTTATTATCTTTATTGAAGTACGAAGCCATGGGTTACTATCCTACATTACCCATAATGCAAAATGCAACATCTATTTATGGCCAGCTATGTAAATGTTGATCTATCGTTGATCCATCTTTCAATTTGTAATATTAATTTGAGTCTTCTTCTAATTCCTCTTAAGGCGAAAGTAATCTAAAAGTAACTTTAAAAGGTTAGTGGATACCTAATTAAAAGTAATGTGATTACGTTACTTTTAGGTCATCCAAAAGTTACGTCACTGATTACAATTTCGGAAAGGTAACTAGTAACTGTAACAGATTACATTTACAAAGTAACCTAGGCAACCCGTATATTTGCCCTGTATATTTGGGAAATATTAAAGCCTCTTCCTTGCTCTCTCTCTCTCCCCCCTCCTCCTCCTCCTCTGAACGATGTCTCCAGGCAGATACCACATGTGTGTTTTGTTAAATATATTACCGTTGCGCAAGAATCTGAGGCAAAAGCAACAACACTTGCTATTTAGTTTATCAAAGTTAAGAATCTATTAAATTGTGGTGGGTTGTCTGAAATGTTATTTACCCCTAAGAAACAATTAAATCCAAAGTGAAACATCATTCTCCCATGTGGGCCACAGACAGAGAGTTGACACTGTTTACCTGTTGTTAGACTTTTGAAAGTGATTTATAAGTGAAGTTACCATGATCTTCATTCTGCGTCTGGATCAGTGACAGGCTGTATTACAGAAAGTAGGCCATGTTGTGTTGTTGTATGGGAGATCTGTTTAGAGTCTACCCACTGTGGATTTTTGTCTTTAGGTGATTTAGCACAGCTCTGTTTTACAAATGTTTAGTGATCGCTGTTGCACACTGTTTCATTTCTCATTTAGTCACAGCTCAAGGCATAGTCCCAGATCCCAGAGCCCTGATCTGAGGCCCTTTGTCTCGTCTGGTCTGGTCTGGAGAGGACCTGCGGACGACCCCAGTGCCTGGGACACACACAGACACATGGAACACACACACACAACATAGAAAGAACACACACACAGACAGAACACACACGCAAACTCAGAGACTGGCAGAAGGAACACACCTGGTAATTCCACTAATCCACTAATCCACACATTGACATGCATAATGCTCACTCAGTCATATGCCAACTACCAAAAGCAATATCGCAAATAAAAAATATCAGACAACCCATACAGCAGTACACACATAAACGCTTAGTAAACATACACTTCATACCCAGTCTCACACACACACACACACACACACACACACACACACACACACACACACACACACACACACACACACACACACACACACACACACACACACACACACACACACACACACACACACACACACACACACACACACACACACACACACACACACACACACACACACACACACACACACCTGTGGTCTAGGCTTCAGTACAGAGACCTCTTTTAGTCTCAAAGCTGTCTGTGACACTTAGTGTAAGCACCAGTAAAGAAGAGGTTTTTGACAGCCGGAGAAAACACACACATGTGCGATGAGCAGCAGACCTGAGTAGGCTGGATTTCTGCCCTGCTCCCATTTCTCATGTTCTGTCTGCCTCAGTGAGGAAGAACCTGGGGGAAAATAATGCCCAATGCAATGCACTCCTCACTACTCTCCCCTTTCTGTCTCTCTCTCACGCTCTCAATATGTCCCTTACCAACCAACCTCCCTCCCTCCCTCCCTCCCTCTCCTGTGCTGGTGGTGTGTGGTTGACCATCAGCCAGGACGACAAGTGCAAAGCCTGCAGTGCCAGCCAAACTGCCTCTCCGCCCATATTACACGGGACAGTCCCAATTACCCTGTGGCCAACCAAAGCATTTCCCTGGTTGGCTCTGGTGACGCGTATCCCCTTTCCTGTGGTGAGTGGCGGTATCATTAGCCGCTTGTTTTACTGCAACTCTAAGAACGCGCTGTCAGCCGCATTCCACGCCACGGGAACACTACTGCAACGCTGCAATAACATCTCCTCGCCATGATGGTTGACGTGAAAACGTTGGTGCCCTGCTTGAAGGAATGAAATGTGATGTGGCGCCGTCAGAACATCAAAGTAGGTCAATGTCAAGCAGCATTCTCCCCTGTTCATCTAGAAATGACACTTAACGCCACAGCAACATTAAGAGGAGGAAACAGGTGTGCAGTAAAATGGCCACATGATCCTGACCTTTAACTCTGACCACCCAAGGTGTATAGTAATAGGCCTGGGCAGACTCTGCTTGAATATCTGGGTTAGAAGGTAAGTAGGTTATTATATCGGGAGAGTTAGAGCTGGTGACACAGGTAGATAAGATGATCTGTGATTCAGAGAGGTACAGACCATGTGTGTGTGTGTGTGTGTGTGTGTGTGTGTGTGTGTGTGTGTGTGTGTGTGTGTGTGTGTGTGTGTGTGTGTGTGTGTGTGTGTGTGTGTGTGTGTGTGTGTGTGTGTGTGTGTGTGTGTGTGTGTGTGTGTGTGTGTGCGTGTGTGTAAATCTGGAGGGCTCCGTCATAGAAAAATAAATACTACATCTGTTATCCTTAATGTCTTTATTACAACCAAACTGTGAAGAAGGGGAGAGGAGGAAGACAGAGAGAAGACAGGGGAGAGAAGACAGGGAGAGTAGAAAGACAGGGAGAAGACAGGGGGAGAGGAGATGGGGAAAGGAGGAAGACAGGGAAAAGACAGGGAGATGAGAAAGACAGGGAGAGGAGAAAGACAGAGAAGACAGGGAGAGGAGAAAGACAGAGAAAAGACAGGGGAGAGAAGTAAGGGAGAAGACAGGGGGAGAGAAGACAGGGAGAGGAGAAAGACAGGGAGAAGACAGGGAGAGGAGAAATACAGAGAGAGGGAAGACAGGGGGAGAGAAGACAGGGAGAAGACAGGGGAGAGAAGACAGGGAGAGGAGAAAGACAGGGGGAGACAGGGAGAGGAGAAAGACAGAGAGAAGACAGGGGGAGAGAAGACAGGGAGAAGACAGGGGAGAGAAGACAGGGAGAGGAGAAAGACAGGGAGAAGACAGGGAGAGGAGGAAGACAGGGAGAAGACAGGGAGAGAAGAAAGACAGGGAGAGGAGAAAGACAGGGAGAAGACAGGGAGAGGAGAAAGACAGGGAGAGGAGAAAGACAGAGAAGACAGGGAGAGGAGAACGACAGGGAGAAGACAGGGGGAGAGAAGACAGGGAGAAGACAGGGGGAGGAGAAAGACAGGGAGAAGACAGGGAGAAGACAGGGAGAAGACAGGGAGAAGACAGGGAGAGGAGAAAGACAGGGAGAGGAGAAAGACAGGGAGAAGACAGGGGGAGGAGACAGACAGGGAGAAGACAGGGGGAGAGAAGACAGGGAGAAGACAGGGGGAGAAAATACAGGGAGAGGAGAAAGACAGGGAGAAGACAGGGGGAGAGAAGACAGGGAGAGGAGAAAGACAGGGAGAAGACAGGGAGAGGAGAAAGACAGGGAGAAGAAAGGGAGAGGAGAAAGACAGGGAGAAGACAGGGAGAGGAGAAAGACAGGGAGAGGAGAAAGACAGGGAGAAGACAGGGGGAGGAGAAACACAGGGAGAAGACAGGGGGAGAGAAGACAGGGGAGAGAAGACAGGGAGAAGACAGGGAGAGGAGAAAGACAGGGAGAAGACAGGGAGAAGACAGGGAGAAGACAGGAGAAGACAGGGAGAGGAGAAAGACAGGGAGAGGAGAAAGACAGGGAGAAGACAGGGGGAGGAGACAGACAGGGAGAAGAGAGGGGAGAGAAGACAGGGAGAAGACAGGGGGAGAGAATACAGGGAGAGGAGAAAGACAGGGAGAAGACAGGGGGAGAGAAGACAGGAAGAGGAGAAAGACAGGAGAAGACAGGGAGAGGAGAAAGACAGGGAGAAGAAAGGGAGAGGAGAAAGACAGGGAGAAGACAGGGAGAGGAGAAAGACAGGGAGAGGAGAAAGACAGGGAGAAGACAGGGGAGGAGAAACACAGGGAGAAGACAGGGGGAGAGAAGACAGGGGGAGAGAAGACAGGGAGAAGACAGGGAGAGGAGAAAGACAGGGAGAAGACAGGGAGAAGACAGGGAGAAGACAGGGAGAGGAGAAAGACAGGGAGAGGAGAAAGACAGGGAGAAGACAGGGGGAGGAGACAGACAGGGAGAAGAGAGGGGGAGAGAAGACAGGGAGAAGACAGGGGGAGAGAATACAGGGAGAGGAGAAAGACAGGGAGAAGACAGGGGGAGAGAAGACAGGAAGAGGAGAAAGACAGGGAGAAGACAGGGAGAGGAGAAAGACAGGGAGAAGAAAGGGAGAGGAGAAAGACAGGGAGAAGACAGGGAGAGGAGAAAGACAGGGAGAGGAGAAAGACAGGGAGAAGACAGGGGGAGGAGAAACACAGGGAGAAGACAGGGGGAGAGAAGACAGGGGGCGAGAAGACAGGGATAAGACAGGGAGAGGAGAAAGACAGGGAGAAGACAGGGAGAAGACAGGGAGAAGACAGGGAGAGGAGAAAGACAGGGAGAGGAGAAAGACAGGGAGAAGACAGGGGAGGAGACAGACAGGGAGAAGAGAGGGGGAGAGAAGACAGGGAGAAGACAGGGGGAGAGAATACAGGGAGAGGAGAAAGACAGGGAGAAGACAGGGGAGAGAAGACAGGGAGAGGAGAAAGACAGGGAGAAGACAGGGAGAGGAGAAAGACAGGGAGAAGAAAGGGAGAGGAGAAAGACAGGGAGAAGACAGGGGGAGGAGAAACACAGGGAGAAGACAGGGGGAGAGAAGACAGGGGGAGAGAAGACAGGGAGAAGACAGGGAGAGGAGAAAGACAGGGAGAAGACAGGGAGAGGAGAAAGACAGGGAGAAGACAAGGAGAAGACAGGGAGAGGAGAAACACAGGGAGAAGACAGGGGGAGAGAAGACAGGGGGAGAGAAGACAGGGAGAAGACAGGGAGAGGAGAAAGACAGGGAGAAGACAGGGAGAAGACAGGGAGAAGACAGGGAGAGGAGAAAGACAGGGAGAGGAGAAAGACAGGGAGAAGACAGGGGGAGGAGACAGGGAGAAGAGAGGGGGAGAGAAGACAGGGAGAAGACAGGGGGAGAGAATACAGGGAGAGGAGAAAGACAGGGAGAAGACAGGGGGAGAGAAGACAGGGAGAGGAGAAAGACAGGGAGAAGACAGGGAGAGGAGAAAGACAGGGAGAAGAAAGGGAGAGGAGAAAGACAGGGAGAAGACAGGGGGAGGAGAAACACATGGAGAAGACAGGGGGAGAGAAGACAGGGGGAGAGAAGACAGGGAGAAGACAGGGAGAGGAGAAAGCCAGGGAGAAGACAGGGAGAGGAGAAAGACAGGGAGAAGACAGGGAGAAGACAGGGAGAGGAGAAAGACAGGGAGAAGACAGGGAGAAGACAGGGAGAGGAGAAAGACAGATAAGACAGGGAGAGGAGAAAGACAGAGAGAGGAGAAAGACAGGGAGAGGAGAAAGACAGAGAGAGGAGAAAGACAGAGAACACAGGGAGAGGAGAAAGACAGGAATAGGAGAAAGACAGAGAAGACAGGGAGAGGAGAAAGACAGGGAGGGGAGAAAGACAGGGGGAAGACAGGGAGAGGAGAAAGACAGGGAGAAGACAGGGAGAGAAGAAAGACAGGGAGAGGAGAAAGACAGGGAGAAGACAGGGAGAGGAGAAAGACAGGGAGAAGAAAGGGAGAGGAGAAAGACAGGGAAGACAGGGGGAGGAGAAACACAGGGAGAAGACAGGGGAGAGAAGACAGGGGAGAGAAGACAGGGAGAAGACAGGGAGAGGAGAAAGACAGGGAGAAGACAGGGAGAGGAGAAAGACAGGGAGAAGACAAGGAGAAGACAGGGAGAGGAGAAACACAGGGAGAAGACAGGGGAGAGAAGACAGGGGGAGAAAGACAGGGAGAAGACAGGGAGAGGAGAAAGACAGGGAGAAGACAGGGAGAAGACAGGGAGAAGACAGGGAGAGGAGAAAGACAGGGAGAGGAGAAAGACAGGGAGAAGACAGGGGGAGGAGACAGGGAGAAGAGAGGGGGAGAGAAGACAGGGAGAAGACAGGGGGAGAGAATACAGGGAGAGGAGAAAGACAGGGAGAAGACAGGGGGAGAGAAGACAGGGAGAGGAGAAAGACAGGGAGAAGACAGGGAGAGGAGAAAGACAGGGAGAAGAAAGGGAGAGGAGAAAGACAGGGAGAAGACAGGGGAGGAGAAACACATGGAGAAGACAGGGGAGAGAAGACAGGGGGAGAGAAGACAGGGAGAAGACAGGGAGAGGAGAAAGCCAGGGAGAAGACAGGGAGAGGAGAAAGACAGGGAGAAGACAGGGAGAAGACAGGGAGAGGAGAAAGACAGGAGAAGACAGGGAGAAGACAGGGAGAGGAGAAAGACAGATAAGACAGGGAGAGGAGAAAGACAGAGAGAGGAGAAAGACAGGGAGAGGAGAAAGACAGAGAGAGGAGAAAGACAGAGAACACAGGGAGAGGAGAAAGACAGGAATAGGAGAAAGACAGAGAAGACAGGGAGAGGAGAAAGACAGGGAGGGGAGAAAGACAGGGGGAAGACAGGGAGAGGAGAAAGACAGGGAGAAGACAGGGAGAGAAGAAAGACAGGGAGAGGAGAAAGACAGGGAGAAGACAGGGAGAGGAGAAAGACAGGGAGAGGAGAAAGACAGAGAAGACAGGGAGAGGAGAAAGACAGGGAGAAGACAGGGGGAGAGAAGACAGGGAGAAGACAGGGAGAGAAGAAAGACAGGGAGAAGACAGGGGGAGAGAAGACATGTGTTACGTTCCCCAGTTTATGTGTTGTAGTTTGTATGTTTGCATGTGTTTATTTCAGGAAATGGCTTCCTGAAATCCCTCAAGCAGCTGATTGGTCGACTCCATGGCTAATTGGAGAGCTGACCCCGCCCCCTCGTCAAGACAGCTGTCTCCAATTACCCATTCAATCTGAAGCTATATAAAAGCCAGTGTTCTGTTCAGGAGGGAGAGATTTTGCTGCAGGTAGATTTGCTAGAGAGATTTTCTGGGAGGTCATTGCAGAGATTTTGCTAGAGAGATTTTCTGGGAGGTCATTGCAGAGATTTTGCTAGAGAGATTTTCTGGGAGGTCATTGCAGAGATTTTGCTAGAGAGATTTTCTGGGAGGTCATTGCAGAGATTTTGCTGGAAGTTCATTGCTGAGAGTTGGTATGTTTTGTGAATTTGTTGCTCAGATAGAGCTTATTTGATGTCCTTTGTTTCTTAGTTTGTTTGTGAAATTGTTTAATATTCTGTTTCATTTGTTCCCAGGGGGAAAGGGGAAGGCACCTAGGGAGTGCTTAGGCAAGAGGCCCGCGGGCATACATATACCCGTAGCATATTCGCTGTCTAGGCACACTAGGTAAGACCTGGGCGGACCACCCCCTGTATTTTGGTTAGGGCACCAGGTGGTGCTAAATTAGGTAAGTAGTGGGTAGGCAGGTAAGATAGGAGAGGGGGGGGCTTTGAGATTTACTTTCTTTGTTTTGCTTCCGTCCAGCCCCTTTTCCCCATATTACCGTGTAAAGGAATAAAGTCATTGTAAACGGTACCACATTCTGTCTGTTGTCATTCTTACTTGCACAGTCCATACCTTTTTCACTTCACGGAGAGTTTAGTTGTAGCAGGGTGTTGCGTTCCCTCTTCATAGAGGCGTGCGTAACAACAGGGAGAAGACAGGGAGAGGAGAAAGACAGGGAGAGGAGAAAGACAGGGAAAAGACAGGGGGAAGAGAAGACAGGGAGAAGACATGGGGAGAGAATACAGGGAGAGGAGAAAGACAGGGAGAAGACAGGGGGAGAGAAGACAGGGAGAGGAGAAAGACAGGGAGAAGACAGGGAGAGAGAAAGAAAGGGAGAAGACAGGGAGAGGAGAAAGACAGGGAGAAGACAGGGAGAGGAGAAAGAAGACAGGGAGAGGAGAAAGACAGGGAGAGGAAAAAGACAGGGAGAAGACAGGGAGAGGAGAAAGACAGGGATAAGACAGGGAGAGGAGAAAGACAGGGAGAAGACAGGGAGAGGAGAAAGACAGGGAGAAGACAGGGAGAGGAGAAAGACAGGGAGAAGACAGGGAGAGGAGAAAGACAGAAGACAGGGAGAGGAGAAAGACAGGGAGAGGAGAAAGACAGGGAGAGGAGAAAAACAGGAAGAGGAGAAAGACAGAGAAGACAGGGAGAGGAGAAATACAGGAAGAGGAGAAAGACAGAGAAGACAGGGAGAGGAGAAATACAGGAAGAGGAGAAAGACAGAGAAGACAGGGAGAGGAGAAATACAGGAAGATGAGAAAGACAGAGAAGACAGGGAGAGGAGAAAGACAGGGAAGACAGGGAGAGGAGAAAGACAGAGAAGACAGGGAGAGGAGAAAGACAGGGAGAGGAGAAAGACAGAGAAGACAGGGAGAGGAGAAGGACAGGAAGAGGAGAAAGACAGAGAAGACAGGGAGAGGAGAAAGACACTAAGAGGAGAAAGACAGAGAAAACAGGGAGAGGAGAAATACAGAGAAGACAGGGAGAGGAGAAAGACAGGAAGAGGAGAAAGACAGAGAAGACAGGAAGAGGAGAAAGACAGAGAAGACAGGGAGAGGAGAAAGACAGGGAAGACAGGGAGAGGAGAAACACAGAGAAGACAGGGAGAGGAGAAATACAGGAAGAGGAGAAAGACAGAGAAGATGGGGAGAGGAGAAAGACAAGGAGAGGAGAAAGACAGAGAAGACAGGGAGAGGAGAAAGACATGGAGAGGAGAAATACAGGGAGAGGAGAAAGACAGGGAGGGGAGAAAGACAGAGAAGAGGAGAAAGACAGAGAAGACAGGGAGAGGAGAAAGACAGAGAAGAGGAGAAAGACAGGGAAGATAGGGAGAGGAGAAAGACAAGGAGAGGAGAAAGACAGAGAAGACAGGGGGAGGAGAAAGACATGGAGAGGAGAAATACAGGAAGAGGAGAAAGACAGAGAAGATGGGGAGAGGAGAAAGACAAGGGAGAGGAGAAAGACAGAGAAGACAGGGAGAGGAGAAAGACAGGGAGAGGAGAAAGACAGGGAGGGGAGAAAGACAGAGAAGAGGAGAAAGACAGGGAAGATAGGGAGAGGAGAAAGACAAGGAGAGGAGAAAGACAGAGAAGACAGGGGGAGGAGAAAGACATGGAGAGGAGAAAGACAGGGAGAGGAGAAAGACAGGGAGGGGAGAAAGACAGAGAAGAGGAGAAAGACAGAGAAGACAGGGAGAGGAGAAAGACAGAGAAGACAGGGAGAGGAGAAATACAGGAAGAGGAGAAAGACAGAGAAGACAGGGGAGAAGAGAAAGAATTTAGGATTGACGCACAGAGCGGGTGGGAGGGGATGAGGGAGGGGATGTAGGGGTCTGACAAGAGAAAGAAAGGCAGAAAGAAGGGCGGAGTGATGTAATGGATGAGAAGAGCAGGGGATTAGCTCTGTGACAGAGATGAAGGGATGCTCTTGTGTTACTCTTTCTCCTTCACTCCCTTCATCATTGTCAGTGAAAGGGAGTGTCATCGGGATCAGGGGTGTATGGCAGCTGTGTGTGTGTGTGTGTGTGTGTATGTGCATTTCAAAGTATGTTTATGTGCTTGTATGTAATTATGTATTGTATTTATTCATACTTGGGATGTCAATGTGTGTATTGATGTGCCAAAATGTGTGTGTGTGTGTATTGGCCATCTGGTGCTGCTATGCTGCTCAGCCAGCACTCTAATAGCTCCAATAAGCCTGTGGTTTGCAGCTTCACACACACACACACACACACACACACACACACACACACACACACACACACACACACACACACACACACACACACACACACACACACACACACACACACACACACACACACACACACACACACACACACACACACACACACACACACACACACACACACACACACACGCTCCAGTCGCTGTTATTCTTCTCCAGGAGAAAGAGGCCTGAAAAACGAAAATGTATTTACTTTGAGCTCCGGGGCTGTGGTAACACGCCTGCCAGTACCAGAGGAGGACAGAAAGAGAGAGGGAGAAGGACAGAAAGAGAGAGAGAGAGAGAGTAGAGTACAAAGTAAGGATAATGGGTGAGGTAGATGAAGGGACAATGGGAGGGGCGGAAGGAGAGAGAGAAGTTGTTGGTGGTTGTAGTATGGTTGTGGCGTGGTTGTGGTTGTGGGTTGCGGTCGGCTGGTCTGGTCTAGGTTGGGTTGGGAAGTGTATTCCGTTCTGCCAGACTGGCTGTCCTCAGTAGCTCTCAGTGTCTGAGTTTGTCTGTCTGGTTAATAGAGCTGGTTACTGGAGCTTTTCGAAGGCTTGAAGGGAGTATAACTGTACTGGAGGTGAGTGGACATCAGTGTCTCACCTACCGCTCTCTTGTTCCATTCTTCTGTCTCTTTCTCACACGCATGTACGCACACACGCACACACACACATGCGTTGTGCGTCGTCCTCTCTCCCTGTCAGTCTCTCCCTTCCCTGCAGGCCAAGGTTCTCTCACTCTGTTCTATTCCCTCTATTCTATCCCCTCTGTTCTATTCTCTCTGTTCTATTCCCTCTGTTCTATCCCCTCTGTTCTATTCCCTCTGTTCTATTCACTCTGTTCTATCCTCTCTGTTCTATTCCCTCTGTTCTATTCTCTCTGTTCTATTCCCTCTGTTCTATTCCCTCTGTTCTATTCACTCTGTTCTATCCCCTCTGTTCTATTCTCTCTGTTCTATTCCCTCTGTTCTATCCCCTCTGTTCTATTCCCTCTGTTCTATTCACTCTGTTCTATTCCCTCTGTTCTATTCTCTCTGTTCTATCCCCTCTGTTCTATTCCCTCTGTTCTATTCACTCTGTTCTATCCCCTCTGTTCTATTCTCTCTGTTCTATTCCCTCTGTTCTATCCCCTCTGTTCTATTCCCTCTGTTCTATTCACTCTGTTCTATTCCCTCTGTTCTATCCCCTCTGTTCTATTCCCTCTGTTCTATCCCCTCTGTTCTATCCCCTCTGTGCTATCCCCTCTGTTCTATTCCCTCTGTTCTATCCCCTCTGTTCTATTCCCTCTGTTCTATCCCCTCTGTTCTATTCCCTCTGTTCTATCCCCTCTGTTCTATCCCCTCTGTTCTATCCCCTCTGTTCTATCCCCTCTGTTCTATTCTCTCTGTTCTATCCCCTCTGTTCTATTCCCTCTGTTCTATCCCCTCTGTTCTATTCCCTCTGTTCTATCCCCTCTGTTCTATTCCCTCTGTTCTATTCCCTCTGTTCTATTTCCTCTGTTCTATCCCCTCTGTTCTATTCCCTCTGTTCTATCCCCTCTGTTCCATCCCCTCTGTTCTATTCCCCCTGTTCTATCCCCTCTGTTATATTCCCTCTGCCTCTCTCTCTGTCTCCCTCTGTCTCCCTCTGTCTCTCCCTCTCTCTGCCTCTGCCTCTCACTCTGTCTCTGCCTCTGCCTCTCCCTCTGTCTTCCTCTGTCTCCCTCTGTCTCTCCCTCTGTCTCCCTCTGTCTCCCTCTGTCTCTCCCTCTGTTCCATTCCCTCTGTTCTATTCCCTCTGTTCTATTCCCTCTGTTCTATTCCCCTTGTTATATTCCATCTGTTCTATTCCCTCTCTTCTATTCCCTCTGTTCTATTCCCCTTGTTCTATTCCCTCTGTTCTATTCTCTCTGTTCTATACACAGAGGGAGAAGGAACAAATGAAATAAACTGTATATTCAAAGCCAGTGCTGGTCCCTTTTGTTGTGGTGAGGACCTGTCTTTTATTAGCAGTCTGAACTGTCTTCAAAGCCTGGAAAGATTGAAGACATGCCAACAGACGGGTGCATACAGAGGAGAGGGAGAGGACAGAGGGAGATGACAGAGGGAGAGAGGGGACAGAGGGAGAGGACAGAGGGAGGGAGGGACAGAGGGAGAGAGGGGAAAGAGAGAGAGGACAGAGGGAGAGAGGGGAAAGAGAGAGAGGACAGAGGGAGAGAGGGACAGAGGGAGAGAGGGGAAAGAGAGAGAGGACAGAGGGAGAGAGGGGACAGAGGGAGGGAGGAACAGAGGGAGAGAGGGGACAGAGAGAGAGGACAGAGGGAGAGAGGGGACAGAGGGAGAGAGGGACAGAGGGAGAGAGGGGAAAGAGAGAGAGGACAGATGAGAGGGAGAGGACAGAGGGAGGGAGGGACAGAGGGAGAGAGGGGAAAGAGAGAGAGGACAGAGGGAGAGAGGGGACAGAGGGAGGGAGGGACAGAGGGAGAGAGGGGACAGAGGGAGAGGACAGAGGGAGAGGACAGAGAGAGGGAGGGAGAGGAAGGGGTCAGGGGTCAGTGGGAGAGAGGGGGACAGGCGGAGAGAGGGGACAGGAGAGGTCAGGGGGAGAGGGGACAGGGGGAGAGAGCGGACAGGGGGAGGGAGGGACAGAGGGAGAGAGGGGTCAGGGGGAGAGAGGGGACAGGGGGAGAGAGGGGACAGGGGGAGGGAGGGACAGAGGGAGAGAGGGGTCAGGGGGAGAGAGGGGACAGGGGAGGGAAGAGAGGGAGAGGGGTCAGGGGGTGAGAGGGAAGATAGGGAGAGGTGACAGGGGAGAGATGGAAGAGAGGGAGATAGGGGACAGGGGGAGCGAGAGGGGACAAGGGGAGGGAGGGAAGAGAGGGAGAGGGGACAGGAGGAGAGGGGACAGAGGGAGAGGGGACAGAGGGAGAGGTCAGGGGAGAGGGGACAGGGGAGAGGTCAGAGGGAGAGAGGGGACAGGGGAGGGGACTTAGGGAGAGAGGGGACAGGGGAGAGAGGGGACAGGGGGAGAGAGGAGACAGGGGGAGAGGTCAGGGGGAGAGAGGGGACAGGGGGAGGGATCAGGGGGAGAGAGTAGACAGGGGGAGAGAGGGGAAAGAGGGATGGCGTGGACGGGATAGAAGGGGACATGGGACAGTACCAGTAAGGACACAGATAAGGGTTGTGGTAGATGCATGGTTGGGAACATGGGACAGTACCAGTAAGGACACAGATAAGGGATGGGGTAGATGCATGGTTGGGAACATGGGACAGTACCAGTAAGGACACAGATAAGGGTTGGGGTAGATGCATGGTAGGGAACATGGGACAGTACCAGTAAGGACACAGATAAGGGTTGGGGTAGATGCATGGTTGGGAACATGGGACAGTACCAGTAAGGACACAGATAAGGGTTGGGGTAGATGCATGGTTGGGAACATGGGACAGTACCAGTAAGGACACAGATAGGGGTTGGGGTAGATGCATGGTTGGGAACATGGGACAGTACCAGTAAGGACACAGATAAGGGTTGGGGTAGATGCATGGTTGGGAACATGGGACAGTACCAGTAAGGACACAGATAGGGGTTGGGGTAGATGCATGGTAGGGAACATGGGACAGTACCAGTAAGGACACAGATAAGGGCTGGGGTAGATGAATGGTTGGGAACATGGGACAGTACCAGTAAGGACACAGATAAGGGTTGGGGTAGATGCATGGTTGGGAACTTGGGACAGTACCAGTAAGAACACAGATAGGGGTTGGGGTAGATGCATGGTTGGGAACATGGGACAGTACCAGTAAGGACACAGATAAGGGTTGGGGTAGATGCATGGTTGGGAACATGGAACAGTACCAGTAAGGACACAGATAAGGGCTGGGGTAGATGCATGGTTGGGAACATGGGACAGTACCAGTAAGGACACAGATAAGGGTTGGGTAGATGCATGGTTGAGAACATGGGACAGTACCAGTAAGGACACAGATAAGGGTTGGGGTAGATGCATGGTTGGGAACATGGGACAGTACCAGTAAGGACACAGATAAGGGTTGGGGTAGATGCATGGTTGAGAACATGGGACAGTACCAGTAAGGACACTGATAAGGGTTGGGGTATATGCATGGTAGGGAACATGGGACAGTACCAGTAAGGACACAGATAAGGGTTGGGGTAGATGCATGGTTGGGAACATGGGACAGTACCAGTAAGGACGCAGATAAGGGTTGGGGTAGATGCATGGTTGGGAACATGGGACAGTGGCAGTAAGGACACAGAGCTGGGGCGAGCCGGGGGGGGGGGGGGGAACATGGAACAGCTCAGATGGACTAGAACATGGGGAAACTGTTCAGACCTGTTGTCATATGTTTGCAGGTTATTACACTGGCAGAGCTTTCACAGAGCCTTGTAAATGCCTTTGTCAGCCTGCACGAGTGTATGTGTGCCTGTGTGTGTCTTACAGTGTGTGTGTGTACGTGTGTATGTGTGTGTGTGAGTGTGTGTGCTCTTGCACTGTGACTGGTCTTGATGCAGAATCAAAGTACTCTGCTTTCAATAAGAGTCACAATCAGCAAAGTGATAGCAAGCGATTACATCACTGGAGCTGGGACCCCAGCTGAAGCTCAGAAAGGATTTTGGCATGTGTGTGTGTGTGTGTGTGTGTGTGTGTGTGTGTGTGTGTGTGTGTGTGTGTGTGTGTGTGTGTGTGTGTGTGTGTGTGTGTGTGTGTGTGTGTGTGTGTGTGTGTGTGTGTGTGTGTGTGTGTGTGTGTGTGTGTGTGTGTGTGTGTGTGTGTGTGTGTGTGTACATATTCCCTGCGTGCATGTGGGTGCTCAAGAGGTTCTGCATGTTTTTCTTGTGAATACGATATGATTGTGCACGTACATTACAAATGTGACAGTTCATTTTTATGTTTATATGAACATCAGTGTGTGTGTATTTTGGTGGCTGCAAGAACGTTAGGCCACTCATCACTCTCAGCACACATGCTGTCTTCTGTTTCTATTGGCCCACACTGAGAGGCGGTGAGAAAAACAACAGGACTCTCATCTGACATCATCTGAGCTCATGTTTTACACACACATCTACACAGCTACACTACCATGGAATACCATCAAGAACAACACATGCAATATGTGTGTGTGTGTGTGTGTGTGTGTGTGTGTGTGTGTGTGTGTGTGTGTGTGTGTGTGTGTGTGTGTGTGTGTGTGTGTGTGTGTGTGTGTGTGTGTGTGTGTGTGTGTGTGTGTGTGTGTGTGTGTGTGTGTGTGTGTGTGTGTGTGTGTGTGTGTGTGTGTGTGTGTGTGTGTGTGTGTGTGTGCGCCTGTGTGCACATGTGTGTGTTTATGCTGGGTTTGAGAACATTTTCACACCGTCAAGTCATGCAAGCCGGAAAATACTGATCATTAACTTCCACCCAGAATGAGCAACTGAACCGACAACCCCTTGGAGCGTCAACAAACACACCACGTTACTGAACACACACCACGTTACTGAACACACCACATTACTGAACACACACCACGTTACTGAACACACCACGTTACTGAACACACCACGTTACTGAACACACACCACGTTACTGAACACACACCACGTTACTGAACACACACCACGTTACTGAACACACCACGTTACTGAACACACCACATTACTGAACACACACCACGTTACTGAACACACACCACGTTACTGAACACACCACGTTACTGAACACACACCACGTTACTGAACACACCACGTTACTGAACACACCACGTTACTGAACACACACCACGTTACTGAACACACACCACGTTACTGAACATACACCGCGTTACTGAACACACCACGTTACTGAACACACACCACGTTACTGAACACACCACGTTACTGAACACACCACGTTACTGAACACACACCACGTTACTGAACACACACCACGTTACTGAACATACACCACGTTACTGAACACACCACGTTACTGAACACACACCACGTTACTGAACACACACCACGTTACTGAACACACCACGTTACTGAACACACACCACATTACTGAACACACACCACGTTACTGAACATACACCACGTTACTGAACACACACGACGTTACTGAACACACACCATGCTACTGAACATACCACATTACTGAACACACACCACGTTACTGAACACACACCCCGCTACTGAACACACACCACGTTACTGAACACACACCATGTTACTGAACACACACCACGTTACTGAACACACACCACGTTACTGAACACACACCACACTACAGAACACACCACGTTACTGAACACACACCACGTTACTGAACACACCACCTTACTGAACACAAACCACGTTACTGAACACACACTACGTTACTGAACACACCACGTTACTGAACACACACCCCCCTACTGAACACACAACGTTATTGAACACACACCCCGCTACTGAACACACCACGTTACTGAACACACACCCCGCTACTGAACACACCACGTTACTGAACACACCCCCTACTGAACACACCACGTTACTGAACACACACCCCGCTACTGTATACACCACGTTACTGAACACACACCCCGCTACTGAACACACCACGTTACTGAACACACACCACGTTACTGAACACACACCCCGCTACTGAACACACCACGTTACTGAACACACACCACGCTACTGTACACACACGACGCTACTGTACACACACTACGCTACTGAGCACACACCACGCTACAGAACACATCACGTTACTGAACACACACCACAATACTGAACATACACCACGCTACTGAAAACACATCAAGCTACTGAAAACACACCACACTTGTGAACACACACCACGCTACTGTACATACACCACGCTACTGAACACACATCACGCTACTGAGCATACACCATGCTGCTGAACACACCACGTTAATGAACACACCACATTATGGAACGCACACCACATTACTGAACACACACCACACTACTGAAAACATCACATTACTGAGCACACCAAGCTACTGAACACACACCACGCTACTGAACACACCACATTACTGAATACACACTACAGAACACACCACGCTACTGAACACAACACTTTACTGAATACACACCACGCTACTGAACACACCACACTACTGAACACACCACACTACTGAAAACACCACATTACTGAGCACACCACGCTACTGAACACACACCACGCTACTGAACACACCACATTACTGAACACACCACGTTACTGAATACACGCTACAGAACACACCACACTACTGAAAACACCCTATTACTGAACACAACACATTACTGAATACACACCACGCTACTGAACATGCCACGCTACTGAACACACCATGCTACTGAAAACACACCACACTACTGAACACACACCACACTACTGAACACACACCACACTACTTAACACACACCATGCTACTGAACACACACCACGCTATCAAACACTCAAAAGCTCACCAGACCCATCTATGATCACGCCACTATGGTATTAACCACTAGACCACTATGGTATTAACCACTAGACAACTATGGTATTAACCCCTAACCCACTATGGTATTAACCACCAGACCACTATGGTATTAACCACTAGACCACTATGGTATTAACCACCAGACCACTATGGTATTAACCACTAGACCACTATGGTATTAACCAATAGACCACTATGGTATTAACCACTAACCCACTATGGTATTAACCACCAGACCACTATGGTATTAACCACTAGACCACTATGGTATTAACCACCAGACCACTATGGTATTAACCACCAGACCACTATGGTATTAACCACTAACCCACTATGGTATTAACCACCAGATCATTATGGTATTAACCACCAGACCACTATGGTATTAACCACCAGACCACTATGGTATTAACCACCAGACCACTATGGTATTAACCACCAGACCACTATGGTATTAACCACTAACCCACTATGGTATTAACCACTAACCCACTATGGTATTAACCACTAACCCACAATGGTATTAACCACTAGACCACTATGGTATTAACCACCAGACCACTATGGTATTAACCACTAGACCACTATGGTATTAACCACCAGACCACTATGGTATTAACCACCAGACCACTATGGTATTAACCACCAGACCACTATGGTATTAACCACCAGACCACTATGGTATTAACCACCAGACCACTATGGTATTACCCAGTTTACAGACTGGTCACTGAACAGATACAAGCCATTCTTCCTCAAGAATAACAATTTTAATTCAGTCAGACTTCATTTACAGTGAGAGGACCACAGTAGACCTACTCATTATGGACATTAAAATGGGCTTTCTATAGTGAGAGGACCACGGTAGACCTACTCATTATGGACTTTAAAATAGACTTTCTATAGTGAGAGGACCATGGTAGACCTACTCATTATGGACATTAAAATAGACTTTCTATAGTGAGAGGACCATGGTAGACCTACTCATTATGGACATTAAAATGGGCTTTCTATAGTGAGAGGACCATGGTAGACCTACTCATTATGGACATTAAAATGGGCTTTCTATAGTGAGAGGACCATGGTAGACCTACTCATTATGGACTTTAAAATAGGCTTTCTATAGTGAGAGGACCATGGTAGACCTACTCATTATGGACTTTAAAATAGGCTTTCTATAGTGAGAGGACCATGGTAGACCTACTCATTATGGACTTTAAAATAGGCTTTCTATAGTGAGAGGACCATGGTAGACCTACTCATTATGGACTTTAAAATAGGCTTTCTATAGTGAGAGGACCATGGTAGACCTACTCAATATGGACTTTAAAATGGGCTTTCTTGGATTTGGCTCATCGTCAACTAAAACGTCATATTCTACATTTGCAAATCAGCAGATTAAGTGGAAACAAGTATTCAAGTTCAAATGTCAGTCCTCTAAAACGTATTCATCACTAACTGTTAGAGTGCTGTAACCTTTGAGATCAGCTACACATACACACACGACCAAGTAAAGTGCTCTCAGGCCCCAGTCGGAGCCAGCAGGCCCAGCCAACACTGCAAGCCTGGGGAACACAGTGATGAGAGACGGCTACCAGAGAAACTCAGCAACACACACACACATACAGCCTCAGCTATCAACTTGTCCCTTATCAAGGCCCCTTCTTTATCTCTCTCCGCAGTCTTTTCCTCATGCTTATTTCTTGCCATCACTCCTTTGCTTGACATTCTCTCTCCATGTCCTTCCACGGTGGATATCATCTGGATTTTAAGTCCCTCACATCTTTTTCACATTCGTTTGAGTTACAAAGTGGGATTGAAATGAACTTCATTGAGATTTTTGTCATTGATCGACAAAAAATACTATGAAACGCCAAATCGGAAGAAATTGGGAATATTTATGAACAATAAACCACTACTATACCTTGATTAGATAAGTATTCATCCCCCCTGTGTTAATACATGTTAGAATCACCTCTGGCAGAGATTACAGCTGTGAGTCTCTAGGAGCTTTGCACACCTGGAAAGTGCAATATTTGCCCATTATTCTTTTTAATAGCAATATTCAAATCTTGCCAGAGATTTTCAAGCAGATTTAAGTCAAAACTGTAACTTGGCCACTCAGAAAAAAAATCACTGTCTTCTTGGTAAGAAACCAGTGTAGATTTGAGACTAAACCAGGTTTTCCTCTAGGATTTTGCCTGTGCTTAGCTCAATCCTTTTTCTTTTTCTACTGAAAACCTCCAGTCTTTGCCCATGTCAAGCACCCACACCATGATTCCTTTGTCCTGTTCTTTTGCAGTATTACTTTAGTGCCTTGTTGTATACATACAGTTGGAGTCAGAAGTTTACATACACTTAGGTTGGAGTCAATGAAAACTCGTTTTTCAAACACTCCACAAATTTCTTTTAAACAAACTATAGTTTTGGAAAGTCGGTTAGGACATCTACTTTGTGCATGACACAAGTGCATTTTCCAATAAGTTGTTTACAGACAAATTATTTCACTTATAATTCACTGTATCACAATTCCAGTGGGTCAGAATTTTACATACACTAAATTGACTGTGCCTTTAAACAGCTTGGAAAATTACAGAAAATTATGTCATGGCTTTAGAAGCTTCTGATAGGCTAATTGACATAATTTGAGTCAATTGAAGGTGTACCTGTGGATGTATTTCAAGGCCTACCTTCAAACTCACTGTCTCGTTGCTTGACATCATGGGAAAATCTAAAGAAATCAGCCAAGACCTCAGAAAATAAATTGTAGACCTCCACAACTCTGGTTCATCCTTGGAAGCAATTTCCAAATGCCTGAAGGTACCACGTTCATCTGTACAATCAACAGTACGCAAGTATAAACACCATGGGACCACGCAGCCGTCATACCACTCAGGAAGGAGACGCGTTCTGTCTCCTAGAGATGAACGTACTTTGGTGCGAAAAGTGCAAATCCATCCCAGAACAACAGCAAAGGACCTTGTGAAGATGCTGTAGGAAACAGGTACAAAAGTATCTATATCCATAGTAAAAAGAGTCCTATATTGACATAACCTGAAAGGCCGCTCAGCAAGGAAGAAGCCACTGCTCCAAAACCGGCATAAAAAGCCAGACTACGGTTTGCAACTGCAGATGGGGACAAAGATCATACCTTTTGGAGAAATGTCCTCTGGTCTGATGAAACAAAAATAGAACTGTTTGGCCACAATGACCATCGTTAAGTTTGGAGGAAAAAGGCGAAGGCTAGCAAGCCGAAGTACACCATCCCAACCGTTAAATGTCAGAAGCACGGGGGTGGCAGCATCATGTTGTGAGGGTGCTTTGCTGCAGGAGGGACCACAAAATAGATGGTATCATGAGGTAGGAAAGTTATGTGGATATATTGAAGCAACATCTCAAGACATCAGTCAGGAAGTTAAAGCTTGGTCGCAAATGTGTTTTCCAAATGGACAATGACCCCAAAAATACTTCTAAAGATGTGTCAAAATGTCTTCAGAAAAACAAAGTCAAGGTATTGGAGTGGCCATCACAAAGCCCTGACCTCAATGCTATAGATAATTTGTGGGCAGAACTGAAGAAGAGTTTGCAAGCAAGGAGGCCTACAAACCTGACTCAGTTACACCAGCTCTGTCAGGGGGAATGGGCCAAAATTCACCCAACTTATTGTGGGAAGCTCGTGGTTACACAAAAAGTTTGATACAAGTTAAATAATTGAAAGACAATGCTACCAAATACTAATTAAGAGTTTGTAAACTTCTGACCCACTGGGAATGTGATGAAAGAAAGAAAAGCTGAAATAAATAATTCTCTCTACTATTATTCTGACATTTCACATTCTTAAAAATAAAGTGGTGATCCTAACTGCCCTAAGACAATTTTCACTAGGATTAAATGTCAGGAATTGTGAAAAACTGAGTTTAAATGTATTTGGCTAAGGTTTATGTAAACTTCCGACATCAACTGTATGTATCTTTTGGAAAAAAATGTATTCTGTATATTTCTATTCTTCTTTTCACTCATTCATGTGAAATTGTTGATTCATCCTATGTTTTCTCCCTTCACAGCCATTGAACAAACTGGCATTTGTTGAATCACCAATGACCTTATGGTGACATCCCTGAGCAGTTTCCTTCCTGTCCTGCAGCTCATATATAACTATATTTCAGTTCTTACATTTTTATTAATTTGATAAATTAACATTTGTAGAATTTACTTTTCACTTTGACATTACAGAGTATTTTGTGTAGATCAATGACAAAACAAATCACAACTAAATCTATTTCAATCCCCCTTTGTCACACGACACAATGTGAAAAAATCCAAAGGGGTTGAGTACATTTGATACGCACTGTATCACATTCCACAGTCCTGTCCACCTTCTATAGCCCAGCCACTCTCCAGAATCCTGACCCACTCTCTTTCTACCCCAAAGCCAGGCCACCTTCTATAGCCCAGCCACTCTCCAGGATCCTGACCCACTCTCTTTCTATCCCAAAGCCAGGCCAACTTCTATAGCCCAGCCACTCTCCAGAATCCTGACCCACTCTCTTTCTACCCCAAAGCCAGGCCACCTTCTATAGCCCAGCCACTCTCCAGAATCCTGACCCACTCTCTTTCTACCCGAAAGCCAGGCCACCTTCTATAGCCCAGCCACTCTCCAGAATCCTGACCCACTCTCTTTCTACCCGAAAGCCAGGCCACCTTCTATAGCCCAGCCACTCTCCAGAATCCTGACCCACTCTCTTTCTACCCCAAAGCCAGGCCATGGAAAAAGAGAACGAGTGACAGGGAAGAGGAGAGATGGAGGAGAGATGGAGGAGCAGGAGAAGAAGGATGATGAGGAGGAAGAATGGGAAGAGGTGAGGAAGAATGGGAAGAGGTGAAGGAGGAGGAGTGGGAGGAGGAGTATAGGGAAAGCATTCACGGAAACAGATGCTGACAGACAGAGAAAGACAGACAAAGAGGGTGAGTGATGAAAAGAGGGTGGAAAAGACAAACAGGCAGAGAGAGAGAAGAGAGAAAACCGCCAGAGATGTTTTTTTGCTCCAATGGGACAAAAGGTTACGGCATGACAGGGGTAGGTGTCAGGTGATGTGTGACAAGTCCAAATGAAAGATGACATAATGGTGGGGGCCAGTCAGCCGATGGAGGCAGGGGCCCGTGGCCGGGCCATGCTGGGCTGGGCAGCAGGGGGCTGCCCCACTGTGGGCTGCTCCTCCATATGGAACGAGTTAGCCTGCTAAATGAAATGCAGGCTGACGTCAGGCTGACACCCATCCATTGCTTTGCTGCTTAATTTGTTATAATATTTGTCTTACAAATTAGCACTTTTGCTGAGAGAGAGAGAGAGGAGGACGTGGGGTTTTAGGCTTCAGATGAGCAAAGATAGGACAAAGACAGGGCCTTAGGGCCTTAGGATCTTGAGGGTTTAGCATTAGCGATAGAGGTAGAGAGAGGCTTGAGGCACTAGCATAAGTGCTAACAAGAGAGGGGCTTTAGGTTTTAGCATAAGGGTACTATGGAACCGTTTAAGTGGGTGGTTGTTCCCAGGTGTACAAATGGGCATGTGGGTGGGTGTGTTAAGAGTGTGAAGGGTGCAGTCTGTGCAGTCTCTCTTTAGAGACCCATCAGGAACAAGCACGCCCCCATTCTCATTGACGCAGCTGCAGTGGAGCAGGTTGAGAGCTTCAAGTTCCTTGGTGTCCACATCACCAACAACTATCATGGTCCAAGCACGCCAAGACAGTTGTGAAGAGGGCACGACAACACCTATTCCCGCTCAGGAAACTGAAAAAATTTGGCATGGGTCAGATCCTCAGAAGGTTCTACAGCTGCACCATCGAGAGTATCCTGACTGGTTGCATCACTGCCTGATATGGAAACTGCTTGGCCTCCGACCGCAAGGCACTACAGAGGGTAGTGCGTACGGTCCAGTACATCTGTCATGTTTTGTCATTGATTATCATGTCTTGTCCCTGTGCTTCCCCTTCTATTCGTTTCCCTCTGCTGGTCTTATTAGGTTCTTTCCCTCTTTCTATCCCTCTCTCTCCCCCTCCCTCTCTCACTCTCTCGCTCTCTCTTCTCTCTATCGTTCCGTTCCTGCTCCCAGCTGTTCCTATTCCCCTAATCAATCATTTAGTCTTCCCACACCTGTTCCCGATCCTTTTCCCTGATTAGAGTCCCTATTTCTCTCCTTGTTTTCCGTTCCTGCCCTGTCGGATCCTTATCTATTGTTCACCGTGCTGTGTCTATGTATTGCCCTGTCGTGTCGTGTTTCCCTCAGATGCTGCGTGGTGAGCAGGTGTCTGAGTCTGCTACGTTCAAGTGCCTTCCCGAGGCAACCTGCAGTTCTTGATCAAGTCTCCAGTCTGTTCTTGTCATTACGAGTAGTATTATGCCTTTTGTTTGTAAAGTAACTTTACTGGATTAAAAACTCTGTTTTCGCCAAGTCGCTTTTGGGTCCTCATTCACCTGCATAACAGAAGGATCCGACCAAAGAATGGACCCAGCGACTACAGATGCTCGTAACACTGCCGTCGAGATCCAAGGAGCCATGCTCGGCAGACACGAGCAGGAATTGTCTGCTGCTCGCCATGCCGTGGAGAACCTGGCCGCTCAGGTTTCCGACCTCTCTGGACAGTTCCAGAGTCTTCGTCTCGTGCCACCTGTTACTTCCTGGCCTGCCGAGCCTCCGGAACCTAGGGTTAATAACCCACCTTGCTACTCCGGGCAGCCCACGGAGTGCCGCTCCTTTCTCACCCAGTGTGATATTGTGTTCTCTCTCCAACCCAACACATACTCTAGCGAGAGAGCTCGGGTTGCTTACGTCATTTCACTCCTTACTGGCCGGGCTCGAGAGTGGGGCACAGCTATCTGGGAGGCAAGGGCTGATTGTTCTAACAATTACCAGAACTTTAAAGAGGAGATGATTCGGGTTTTTGACCGTTCAGTTTTGGTAGGGAGGCTTCTAGGGCCCTGGCTTCCCTATGCCAAGGTGATCGATCCATAACGGATTACTCTATAGAGTTTCGCACTCTTGCTGCCTCTAGTGACTGGAACGAGCCGGCGCTGCTCGCTCGTTTTCTGGAGGGACTCCACGCAGTGGTCAAAGATGAGATTCTCTCTCGGGAGGTTCCTTCCAGTGTGGACTCTTTGATTGCTCTCGCCATCCGCATAGAACGACGGGTAGATCTTCGTCACCAAGCTCGTGGAAGAGAGCTCGCGTCAACGGTGTTTCCCTGCTCCGCATCGCAACCATCTCCCTCCTCTGGCTCAGAGACTGAGCCCATGCAGCTGGGAGGTATTCGCATCTCGACCAAGGAGAGGGAACGGAGGATCACCAACCGCCTGTGCCTCTATTGCGGATTTGATGGACATTTTGTCAATTCATGTCCAGTAAAGGCCAGAGCTCATCAGTAAGCGGAGGGCTACTGGTGAGCGCTACTACTCAGGTCTCTTCATCTAGATCCTGTACTACTATGTCGGTCCATCTACGCTGGACCGGTTCGGGTGCTACATGCAGTGCCTTGATTGACTCTGGGGCTGAGGGTTGTTTCATGGACGAAGCATGGGCTCGGAAACATGACATTCCTTTCAGACAGTTAGACAAGCCTACGCCCATGTTTGCCTTAGATGGTAGTCATCTTCCCAGTATCAGATTTGAGACACTACCTTTAACTCTCACAGTATCTGGTAACCACAGTGAGACTATTTCTTTTTTGATTTTTCGTTCACCTTTTACACCTGTTGTTTTGGGTCATCCCTGGCTAGTATGTCATAATCCTTCTATTAATTGGTCTAGTAATTCTATCCTATCCTGGAACGTTTCTTGTCATGTGAAGTGTTTAATGTCTGCCATCCCTCCCATTTCTTCTGTCCCCACTTCTCAGGAGGAACCTGGCGATTTGACAGGAGTGCCGGAGGAATATCATGATCTGCGCACGGTCTTCAGTCGGTCCCGAGCCAACTCCCTTCCTCCTCACCGGTCGTATGATTGTAGTATTGATCTCCTTCCGGGGACCACTCCTCCTCGGGGTAGACTATACTCTCTGTCGGCTCCCGAACGTAAGGCTTAAGAGGATTATTTATCTGTGTCTCTTGACGCCGGTACCATAGTGCCTTCTTCCTCTCCGGCCGGGGCGGGGTTCTTTTTGTTAAGAAGAAGGACGGTACTCTGCGCCCCTGCGTGGATATCGAGGGCTGAATGACATAACGGTTAAGAATCGTTATCCGCTTCCCCTTATGTCATCAGCCTTCGAGATTCTGCAGGGAGCCAGGTGCTTTACTAAGTTGGACCTTCGTAACGCTTACCATCTCGTGCGCATCAGAGAGGGGGACGAGTGGAAAACGGCGTTTAACACTCCGTTAGGGCATTTTGAGTACCGGGTTCTGCCGTTTGGTCTCGCCAATGCGCCAGCTGTTTTTCAGGCATTAGTTAATGATGTTCTGAGAGACATCTTGAACATCTTTGTTTTTGTCTATCTTGACGATATCCTGATTTTTTCACCGTCACTCGAGATTCATGTTCAGCACGTTCGACGTGTTCTACAGCGCCTTTTAGAGAATTGTCTCTACGTGAAGGCTGAGAAGTGCTCTTTTCATGTCTCCTCCGTTACTTTTCTCGGTTCCGTTATTTCCGCTGAAGGCATTCAGATGGATTCCGCTAAGGTCCAAGCTGTCAGTGATTGGCCCGTTCCAAGGTCACGTGTCGAGTTGCAGCGCTTTTTAGGTTTCGCTAATTTCTATCGGCGTTTCATTCGTAATTTCGGTCAAGTTGCTGCCCCTCTCACAGCTCTTACTTCTGTCAAGACGTGTTTTAAGTGGTCCGGTTCCGCCCAGGGAGCTTTTGATCTTCTAAAAGAACGTTTTACGTCCGCTCCTATCCTCGTTACTCCTGACGTCACTAGACAATTCATTGTCGAGGTTGGCCTTCAGAGGTAGGCGTGGGAGCCATTCTATCCCAGCGCTTCCAGTCTGACGATAAGGTTCATCCTTGCGCTTATTTTTCTCATCGCCTGTCGCCATCTGAGCGCAACTATGATGTGGGTAACCGCGAACTGCTCGCCATCCGCTTAGCCCTAGGCGAATGGCGACAGTGGTTGGAGGGGGCGACCGTTCCTTTTGTCGTTTGGACAGACCATAAGAACCTTGAGTACATCCGTTCTGCCAAACGACTTAATGCCCGTCAAGCTCGTTGGGCGTTATTTTTCGCTCGTTTCGAGTTTGTGATTTCTTACCGTCCGGGTAGCAAGAACACCAAGCCTGATGCCTTATCCCGTCTTTTAGTTCTTCTGTGGCTTCTACTGATCCCGAGGGGATTCTTCCTTATGGGCGTGTTGTCGGGTTGACAGTCTGGGGAATTGAAAGACAGGTTAAGCAAGCACTCACGCACACTGCGTCGCCGCGCGCTTGTCCTAGTAACCTTCTTTTCGTTCCTGTTTCCACTCGTCTGGCTGTTCTTCAGTGGGCTCACTCTGCCAAGTTAGCTGGTCATCCCGGTGTTCGAGGCACTCTTGCGTCTATTCGCCAGCGCTTTTGGTGGCCGACTCAGGAGCGTGACACGCGCCGTTTCGTG
The DNA here is from genome assembly GCF_021184085.1 of Oncorhynchus gorbuscha. NCBI lineage: Eukaryota > Metazoa > Chordata > Actinopteri > Salmoniformes > Salmonidae > Oncorhynchus > Oncorhynchus gorbuscha. Next base: position 31,208,273 of record NC_060195.1, read on the forward strand.
GCTGCTTGTTCGGACTGCGCGCAGACTAAGTCGGGTAACTCTCCTCCTGCCGGTCGTCTCAGACCGCTCCCCATTCCTTCTCGACCATGGTCTCACATCGCCCTAGACTTCATTACCGGTCTGCCTTTGTCTGCGGGAAGACTGTGATTCTTACGGTTGTCGATAGGTTCTCTAAGGCGGCACATTTCATTCCCCTCGCTAAACTTCCTTCCGCTAAGGAGACGGCACAAATCATCATCGAGAATGTGTTCAGAATTCATGGCCTCCCGTTAGACGCCCGTTTCAGACAGAGGCCCGCAATTCACGTCACAGTTTTGGAGGGAGTTCTGTCGTTTGATTGGTGCGTCCGTCAGTCTCTCTTCCGGGTTTCATCCCCAGTCTAACGGTCAAGCAGAGAGGGCCAATCAGACGATTGGTCGCATACTACGCAGCCTTTCTTTCAGAAACCCTGCGTCTTGGGCAGAACAGCTCCCCTGGGCAGAATACGCTCACAACTCGCTTCCTTCGTCTGCTACCGGGTTATCTCCGTTTCAGAGTAGTCTGGGTTACCAGCCTCCTCTGTTCTCATCCCAGCTTGCCGAGTCCAGCGTTCCCTCCGCTCAAGCGTTTGTCCAACGTTGTGAGCGCACCTGGAGGAGGGTGAGGTCTGCACTTTGCCGTTACAGGGCACAGACTGTGAGAGCCGCCAATAAACGCAGGATTAAGAGTCCTAGGTATTGTTGCGGCCAGAGAGTGTGGCTTTCCACTCGCAACCTTCCTCTTACGACAGCTTCTCGTAAGTTGACTCCGCGGTTCATTGGTCCGTTCCGTGTCTCCCAGGTCGTCAATCCTGTCGCTGTGCGACTGCTTCTTCCGCGACATCTTCGTCGCGTCCATCCTGTCTTCCATGTCTCCTGTGTCAAGCCCTTTCTTCGCACCCCCGTTCGTCTTCCCTCCCCCTCCCGTCCTTGTCGAGAGCGCACCCATTTACAAGGTACGTAGGATCATGGACATGCGTTCTCGGGGACGGGGTCACCAATACTTAGTGGATTGGGAGGGTTACGGTCCTGAGGAGAGGAGTTGGGTTCCGTCTCGGGACGTGCTGGACCGTTCGCTTATTGATGATTTCCTCCGTTGCCGCCAGGGTTCCTCCTCGAGTGCGCCAGGAGGCGCTCGGTGAGTGGGGGGGTACTGTCATGTTTTGTCATTGATTATCATGTCTTGTCCCTGTGCTTCCCCTTCTATTCGTTTCCCTCTGCTGGTCTTATTAGGTTCTTTCCCTCTTTCTATCCCTCTCTCTCCCCCTCCCTCTCTCACTCTCTCGCTCTCTCTTCTCTCTATCGTTCCGTTCCTGCTCCCAGCTGTTCCTATTCCCCTAAT